>NC_092171.1:42899864-42939864 GCF_045791955.1 Oncorhynchus clarkii lewisi | reverse complement strand
GAGAAGGGATTGTGTGATGGTTAGTTTAGCAACTGCGTGACGCAGCATGACAACATTTTATTAATTGGTCGATAATATGCTGGGTGGGGTGTTTTGTACACCAATGAGATTCCTGTCTCCTTTCTGTAATATATTTGGCAATGCTGTTTCAGCTGTTATACTTGTTTTAGATGATGTTTTAAATTGCATAGATCATAAATCTCAATGTGCTGCCATATTTCTAGACTTTTCCAAGGCATTCAACACCATTGACCATTCCCTACTCATTCAAAAACTGTCTGAAATGGGCCTGGACAATGAGTCTTGCAAATGATTTAAGAACTATCTGACAGACAGGACACAATGTGTGCATTCTGATGGTATTGAGTCTAGTTTCCTGGATATTAGGTGTACCACAGGGGTCAGTATTGGGACCAGTTCTCTTTACTATTCATATGAATAATATTGGTCTTTTTATTAAATCCCTTGATATTTTTCTGTATGCAGATGATATGGTTATGTATGCCATAGCACTGATTGTTAATTAGGGATAGGTGTCCCGCTAGCAACTTCCGGTGAAATTGGAGGGCGCGCAATTCAAGTAAATATTTATAATATTAAACATTCATGAACATATCTTATATCATTTAAAAGCTTAACTTCTTGTTAATCTAACTGTATTGTCAGATTCCAAAAAGGCTTTACGGCGAAAGCATACCATGCGATGGTCTGAGGACGGCGCCCCACATTAACATATTTTTCAACCAGCACAGGCTTCACAAAATCACAAATAGTGATAAAATAAATCACTTACCTTTGAAGATCTTGCTCTTTTGCAATCCCAAGGGTCCCAGCTACAACCTGAGTGGTTCGTTTTGTTCGATAAAATCCATCTTTATATCCCAAAAAGTAAGTTTAGTTGGCACCCTTGATTTCAGTAATGCTCAACAGACAGACAAAGGAGTCCAAAAGCAACCACGAAAATTCGTCCAAACAAGTCAAACAATGTTTTTATTTATCTATCTAAAATTTTAATAAACTAAAATACGGAAAGAAGTATGTTCAATAGGAAAGGCAAATTCATACGTGCTGCTCACACGCCAAAAGACTGATTTAATGAAATTCAGGAAACTAGACCCTAGCCCAGAGAGGTTTTAAGTTATTGCACAGAACAAAATGTATAAGATCTACAAAGCCTTTGTTAACTTCAGACCTTATATCCCAAACCCCATTATTTTCCCCCTTCATTTCTCCCATAGCAAGGGTCAACGAACCAGAGGTAGAAAATGCTGACTAATTTCCGTGTTTTAGGACTACAAGCTGGCGAGCTCTATAGGATAGAATATAATATGTAAAGAGCTGGTGGTCTCATCATGGACTGTAGGGGGACCTCTAACTTTAATAATGTGAATGTCTCTACAGTCTGAACAGCTAATTAGCATGATGTATTCAGATCATCAGTCCCTCCCACTTCACTGACATGTTGAATATGGTGGAACCTGCCGTGGTCTACTGATTGTCATCTATTCACCTATGTGACACTCCTCTTGTTTTATATACATTGATACCAGACTCTTTCCAGCACTCTCACATAATCAAACATGTTCACATTTCTCTTCACTGTTACTGTCTCACTGCTCTGTGCTGCAGGTACAGTTTCATAATGTTTCATTTATTTAACCAGGAAAGTTAAGAACAAAATTCTTATTTACAATGAAGGACTTCTCTAGTTAAATATATATTGATGTTTCCAAGCATATGTTCCTGAGTCTTGATGTATTCAGGTCTAACTGTACCTAACTCTGTTGATTTCATTCTCACTGTGTCCTTACAGGTCTTGTTGAGGGGAGTGAAGTCACTCAGACACCCAACATACTCTGGGGACCGAAAGACAGTGATGCTCTGATGAACTGCAGTCACACTAAGGATTCTAGCTACTTCCAGATGTACTGGTACAGACAGCTTCCAGGAGAAGGAATGAAGCAGGTAGTCTTCATTACTCCCAGTTCTCAACCTGACTATTCAGGGGAATTCAGTAAAGACAAATACCCAACTGTTAAGGCTGTAGCTGAGAGTGGATCTTTCACAGTGAAGAAGTTGGAGACAGGAGACAGTGGAATGTACTTCTGTGCTGTGAGTCAACACAGTGATACAGACAACAAGTACAGCTGCACAAAAACCCCAGTATTTCAACATATAATATGTAAAGAGATGGTCTCATCACATACTGTAGGGGGACCTCTAACTCTAGTTCTTCTAATGTCTGATGGTCTCATCACATACTGTAGGGGGACCTCTAACTCTAGTTCTTCTAATGTTTGATGGTCTCATCACATACTGTAGGGGACCTCTAACTCTAGTTCTTCTAATGTCTGATGGTCTCATCACATACTGTAGGGGGACCTCTATCTCTAGTTCTTCTAATGTCTGATGGTCTCATCACATACTGTAGGGGGACCTCTAACTCTAGTTCTTCTAATGTCTGATGGGTTCATTGTCATGATCATGTAATCAGTCATGTTCACAGTGAGGTCCTATGAGCAAGCTTTACAGTACAGGCTTCCTGACACTCCCACTGTCACTATCCACAACCCTGAAGGAAACATGCTACTACAACAGCCAATCTCCTTTCACCTCAGAGCTTCACCCAGGAGACACTCATATCACATAATCATCGTCTTCCTCAGCATATTCATCATCTTCATCGTTATCTTTTTCTTCATCATGATGTTCAGAGTTCTGATTCACCTGGCAGCTCTACCACTCTGGGTGACAGGTATTAAATCACTTATGATGAGAAGCCTAACGATACTACGAATGTCATCAAACTGAATGAAAATATCCTTTCTCTACCTCTCTCCTCTCTCTCTCTCCTTCTCTCCCCTCTTCTCTCTCTCCCTCTCCTCTCTCTCTCCTCTCCTTTCTCTCTCTGTCCACAGGGCAGTTGTTTAGTAGCATGGTTCATCAGAGGCCTGTGGCACTAACAGAAGGTCCTGGAGGAGATGTTCAACTCACCTGCAGCCATACGATCCCTGACTACTACGTGATACTATGGTACAAACAGTCAGCAGGAGACACTGCTATGAAACTCATTGGTTATGCATATACCAAGTCAATAACCATGGAGAAATCATTTGAAAAGCACTTCAATGTGAGTGGAGACGGTGGGAAAAAGGCTTATCTTCATCTAGTGAGTCTGAGAGGACCTGAACACAGTGCAGTTTATTACTGTGCAGCCAGCCAACACAGTGATGTAGACTTCCTCCTGTTCTCTACAAAAACCCTGTCTGATGGTAATATTAGACCACGGCTCAGAACACCTGCATCTGAAGTTTGACTTTGACTCAGTGCCAATGAATAAACACAGATGGATGATGGCATGAGGTGATATCTGTCCTAGTACAGTATACCAGTATTTACAGTTTAGTGTCACCACTCATTAACATGCATTATTCAATGTTACAATGTCAAATTCCATTACTCAATTTCTATCTATATAAAAAGAGAAATCCTTTAATGATGTAGATACCGGTATGTTCCACAATACACCTTTAAGTTGAACAGGAGACCTGTAGGTGAACAAGGGATCTGCTCGAATATCAACACAAGTTCTGACGTCAAAGTGATGTCATTTCCTTCCCCTCCGGCAGCTCAGTTCAGCTCCCCTTCTCTATTGACTTATTCTCCTCTCCCCCCTATGGGCTCTGGTCTAAAGTAGTGCACTAGAAAGGGAATAGGGTGCCATTTGGGATGCTGACATACATTTGACACTCCCACTAGATGACATGACATCTCTGACTATCTGAAAACCCTTTCTTCTTGTCCATGTGACTCTTCTCTCCAGAACCATCAACATGATCAAGCTTCTCATACATGTAGCAACTCTACCACTATGGGTGACAGGTACTAAATCCCTCATGAAAGATAGATTTACTACTGAAATATATTGCTGTCAATATGCTGAGTAATACTGTATATTTCAGATGGTCTGTTTTCATCCACAGGGCTGTCACAAACAGACAAAGTTCACCAGACTCCTACTGCAATACTAAAAGGACCTGAAGACAAAGTTAATCTCACTTGCAGCCACACTGTTTCAAGTTACGACATGATACTGTGGTACCAACAGTCAGCCCAAAACACTGCTCTGAAACTCATTGGGTATGTGAGATTCACCAGTCCAACGGTGGAAGATTCCTTTAAAGGGCGTTTTGATGTCAGTGGAGATGCTGCAGCTAATAAAATGGCGTATCTACATTTTCCCAAAGTGCCAGAAGCTGAAGACAGTGCAGTGTATTTATGTGCTGCTAGTAAAGCACAGTGTTAAACTATACCCTCTCTCCTCTACAAAAACCCTCTCTGATCCTCTCATATAATACTGACTACAGCTCTATACACCTGCACCTGTCTTCAACCACTTCAACAACACTTTGTTATGAACCATTAGATATCAAACAGATAGTAATGATACTGTTATAAGTGGCTAGTTTAGATGGTTTAGGTGCACTTCCTCAGTTCTCCACCAGGAGGGAGTGTTTCTCAACACACATTTAGAAGATGCTGTATAGTGGCACTTTATGGGCCCCGGTCAAAGTTAGTGCACTATATAGGGAATAGGGTGTCATTTGGGACAGTATGGGTGCCTGGACCAGGGCCGGTGGTATTGGAGGGCCCTACGGGGCCTGAGGCAGGGCCGGTGGCATGGGATGGCCTTAGGGGGTCTGAGACAGGGCCGGTGGTATGGGAGGGCCCTACGGGGACTGAGGCAGGGCCGGTGGCATGAGATGGCCTTAGGGGGTCTGAGACAGGGCCTGGGGTATGGGAGGGCCCTAGGGGGTCTGAGACATTGGCAGGTGGTGTTGGAGGGCCTTAGGGGGTCTGAGACAGGGCCGGTGGTGTTGGAGGGCCTTAGGGGGTCTGAGACAGGGCCGGTGGTATGGGAGGGCCCTAGGGGGTCTGAGATATGGCCGGTGGTATGGGAGGGCCTTAGGGGGTCTGAGACAGGGCCGGTGGTGTTGGAGGGCTCTAGGTGGCCTGGGCTATGAATGTGGTATGGGAGGGACCTAGGGAGCCTGGGCCAGGGAATTTGGTGTGGGAGGGCCCTGGGGGCCAGGGACAGGGAATGTGGCTGGGAGGGGCCTTATACTTTCTCTGTCCGGACATGATCAGATACATTGAGTGACTGACCATGGGTGAATGAGTGTGTGTGTACATGTGTATGTGAAGTGTGTCAGTATCAGTGTGTGTGGCTGAGTGGTAGAGACCTGAGGATGGCTGAGTAGTAGAGACCTGAGGATGGCTGAGTAGTAGAGACCTGAGGATGGCTGCGTGGTAGAGACCTGAGGATGGCTGAGTGGTAGAGACATGAGGATGGCTGAGTAGTAGAGACCTGAGGATGGCTGAGTGGTAGAGACATGAGGATGGCTGATTGGTAGAGACCTGAGGATGGCTGAGTGGTAAAGACCGGAGGATGGCTGAGTGGTAGAGACTTGAGGATGTCTGAGTGGTAGAGACCTGAGGATGTCTGAGTGGTAGAGACCTGAGGATGTCTGAGTGGTAGAGACCTGAGGATGTCTGAGTGGTAGAGACCTGAGAATGGCTGGGAGGTGGGACAAAGGAGGTATCAGAGGCATGCTGAGTGGGACTAGGGGCTCCGCAGTAATCTAAAACAATGATAACTATCCTAAAGGACAATATTCAAGGCATATTGACATTTGAGAGAGACATAATGGGAGGCATAAAGCAATCACAGGTGATGATATGGAGAGCTAGCTAAGACAACAACGGGTAAGACAACAACAGCTAATCTGCTAAGACAACAACAACAGGTAAAATGGAGATGAAAGGGCAGAGAGGGTCAGTTAACTACACACAGGGCCTGGGTTGGAGGCTGGGGCCGACAGATAAACAACAAATAAACAAAATGGAGTACTGTGATTAATGAACTGTCCAGCAGCCATCAGCTGTGTAGCCAAGTGATCATAGGGTCCAGTGAACAGCAATAGATGGAACAGGGAAGCCACTGGGTAGTTGTTACTACCTAGCAAGCTGGAGACACAGCGTTTAAAGTTAGCAGACTGGGGCTAGTAGAAGCGCCTGCTCCGACGTCTACTACCTAGCAAGCTGGGGACACAGCGTTTAAAGTTAGCAGACTGGGGCTAGTAGAAGCGCCTGCTCCGACGTCTACTACTTAGCAAGCTGGGGACACAGCGTTTAAAGTTAGCAGGCTGGGGCTAGTAGAAGCGCCTGCTCCGACGTCTGGCAAAGGCCGGTTGGGGGCACAGCGGATGGAGTTACGTCGGCAGACCAGTTGTGGTGGAACGGCGGGGCTTCGTGTCGACAAAGGGTCCAGGCCAGTTGGCGAAAGAAGTATTGTGGTTGTAGTAATTTTAGTTTGCTAGCCGAGAGATGCGCCTGGCTCACGGCTAACTGGTGCTAGCTTCAGGACAGGGGCGTTAGCCACTATAGCCTTTCGGTAGCAGCTAGCTAGCAGCGATGATCCGATGCAAAGGTCCAGAGCTTCCTGCATGGATCCAGTGGACTAGTGTAGTTCATGCAGTGTTGGGAAGATTCGGAAGACATCAGCTGTTTAGCCAAGTGATCACTGAGCGGGCCGGGATGTGGGCCACTCTTTATCACTTTATCACAGTACTACGTCACACCAGACCAATGTCTGCCTGCTTGAATGCCAACAACTCAGATACACATTAAGACATGAAATTACCCATGGCATCGATAGGACCTCACTCAGAGATAAAATAATAGAACATTCAAAATGGATGAATATTTCCTTTAACCACCAATCAACTACCTCCAGTTATCAGTGCATCAGATCTCCCTCTCTGCTCTACTAAACCCTGCTTCCTGTCCCACTTAGACTCCTCCTGCAGGGTTCATCTCAGGTCTCTGATATTTTAGATGTTCTCATAAGGAGGCAGCATCCCTCTATAAGATCACTGAGATGAGTTGATGAGAAGCCACCTCTAATTCATGTGGAGTGGTTTGTCTGTCTCATTCTTTCTGTCTCCTTAACAGTGAGTCAACATGATCAGAATTCTTATCTCCATCACCATGGGTTACACAGCCTGGGCTGCAGGTATTCAGATAATTGATTTCATCAACTACTAATATCCTTATTTGATTGGTTTTCATGTTTCAAGTGAATATGTTTCTCTATCTGTTGTTTCACCTCTCTCTCTCTCTCTCTCTCTCTCTCTCTCTCTCTCTCTCTCTCTCTCTCTTTCTCTTTCTCTTTCTCTCTCTCTCTCTCTCTCTCTCTTTCTCTCTCTCTTTCTCTCTCTCTCTTTCTCTCCATAAAGGTTCTTCTCTCAGTAATCAGGTCCACCAAACACCTGCAGACCTGTACAAGAACCAGGGAGAGTTGGCTAAGATGGAGTGTTCACATAGTATATCAGGCTACAATCGTATCCTCTGGTACAAGCAATCAAACTACAGAGAATTTGTGTTTTTAGGATACATGATC
This sequence comes from Oncorhynchus clarkii lewisi, assembly GCF_045791955.1. NCBI lineage: Eukaryota > Metazoa > Chordata > Actinopteri > Salmoniformes > Salmonidae > Oncorhynchus > Oncorhynchus clarkii. The sequence goes on along the minus strand of NC_092171.1, from coordinate 42,932,402 downwards.
GGGACATCTGGTTCTCCTGAGGCTGGATTTGATATAGAAGGAGATGCTAGTGCAGGTGGTACCAGCACCTTAACCATCAAACAACTAACTCCAAATAGCAGTGCTGTGTATTACTGTGCTGCTAGTTTACACAGTGCATCAGATCTCCCTCTCTGCTCTACAAAAACCTCCTCCCTGGTGTACTGTAGACTAATCACACCTGTATTAACATCACTCTGTATCTGACTCTGATTCAATGCCAAAACACTCACCAGCTGGTCTAATAGAAAGGGGAGGTTCCCTCTGATATACAGGAGACCATGATACAGTATGGTATGATATCATGTCTTTCCTGTAGGTGGAGTTACAGCTCAACTAATCCATGTGGACTCACCAGACACAGTACCACAGTAAACTATGGTGTGTAGTAAGGAGTCTGAGAGTTGAAGATCCATGTCCTTTTGAATGTTCATCATGAATGTGGAACACACTCTCCCCAGCTACAACACCATACTGTGGTATCAGCAGGTAGAACACACTCTCCCCAGCTACAACACCATACTGTGGTATCAGCAGGTGGAACACACTCCCTTCCAGCTACAACACCATACTGTGGTATCAGCAGGTAGAACACACTCTCCCCAGCTACAACACCATACTGTGGTATCAGCAGGTGGAACACACTCTCCCCAGCTACAACACCATACTGTGGTATCAGCAGGTGGAACACACTCTCCCCAGCTACAACACCATACTGTGGTATCAGCAGGTAGAACACACTCTCCCCAGCTACAACACCATACTGTGGTATCAGCAGGTAGAACACACTCTCCCCAGCTACAACACCATACTGTGGTATCAGCAGGTGGAACACACTCTCCCCAGCTACAACACCATACTGTGGTATCAGCAGGTAGAACACACTCTCCCCAGCTACAACACCATACTGTGGTATCAGCAGGTGGAACACACTCTCCCCAGCTACAACACCATACTGTGGTATCAGCAGGTAGAACACACTCTCCCCAGCTACAACACCATACTGTGGTATCAGCAGGTAGAACACACTCTCCCCAGCTACAACACCATACTGTGGTATCAGCAGGTAGAACACACTCTCCCCAGCTACAACACCATACTGTGGTATCAGCAGGTGGAACACACTCCCTTCCAGCTACAACACCATACTGTGGTATCAGCAGGTAGAACACACTCTCCCCAGCTACAACACCATACTGTGGTATCAGCAGGTGGAACACACTCTCCCCAGCTACAACACCATACTGTGGTATCAGCAGGTGGAACACACTCTCCCCAGCTACAACACCATACTGTGGTATCAGCAGGTAGAACACACTCTCCCCAGCTACAACACCATACTGTGGTATCAGCAGGTAGAACACACTCTCCCCAGCTACAACACCATACTGTGGTATCAGCAGGTAGAACACACTCTCCCCAGCTACAACACCATACTGTGGTATCAGCAGGTGGAACACACTCTCCCAGCTACAACACCATACTGTGGTATCAGCAGGTGGAACACACTCCCTTCCAGCTACAACACCATACTGTGGTATCAGCAGGTGGAACACACTCTCCCCAGCTACAACACCATACTGTGGTATCAGCAGGTGGAACACACTCTCCCCAGCTACAACACCATACTGTGGTATCAGCAGGTAGAACACACTCTCCCCAGCTACAACACCATACTGTGGTATCAGCAGGTGGAACACACTCTCCCCAGCTACAACACCATACTGTGGTATCAGCAGGTGGAACACACTCTCTCCAGCTACAACACCATACTGTGGTATCAGCAGGGGGAACACACTCTCCCCAGCTACAACACCATACTGTGGTATCAGCAGGTAGAACACACTCTCCCCAGCTACAACACCATACTGTGGTATCAGCAGGTAGAACACACTCTCCCCAGCTACATCACCATACTGTGGTATCAGCAGGTAGAACACACTCTCCCCAGCTACAACACCATACTGTGGTATCAGCAGGTGGAACACACTCTCCCCAGCTACAACACCATACTGTGGTATCAGCAGGTAGAACACACTCTCCCCAGCTACAACACCATACTGTGGTATCAGCAGGTGGAACACACTCTCCCCAGCTACAACACCATACTGTGGTATCAGCAGGTAGAACACACTCTCCCCAGCTACAACACCATACTGTGGTATCAGCAGGTGGAACACACTCTCCCCAGCTACAACACCATACTGTGGTATCAGCAGGTGGAACACACTCTCCCCAGCTACAACACCATACTGTGGTATCAGCAGGTGGAACACACTCTCCCCAGCTACAACACCATACTGTGGTATCAGCAGGTGGAACACACTCTCCCCAGCTACAACACCATACTGTGGTATCAGCAGGTAGAACACACTCTCCCCAGCTACAACACCATACTGTGGTATCAGCAGGTAGAACACACTCTCCCCAGCTACGACACCGTACTGTGGTATCAGCAGGTGGAACACACTCTCCCCAGCTACGACACCATACTGTGGTATCAGCAGGTGGAACACACTCTCCCCAGCTACGACACCATACTGTGGTATCAGCAGGGGGAACACACTCTCCCCAGCTACGACACCATACTGTGGTATCAGCAGGTAGAAAACACTCTCCCCAGCTACAACACCATACTGTGGTATCAGCAGGTAGAACACACTCTCCCCAGCTACAACACCATACTGTGGTATCAGCAGGGGGAACACACTCTCCCCAGCTACGACACCATACTGTGGTATCAGCAGGGGGAACACACTCTCCCCAGCTACAACACCATACTGTGGTATCAGCAGGTAGAACACACTCTCCCCAGCTACAACACCATACTGTGGTATCAGCAGGTAGAACACACTCTCCCCAGCTACATCACCATACTGTGGTATCAGCAGGTGGAACACACTCTCCCCAGCTACAACACCATACTGTGGTATCAGCAGGTGGAACACACTCTCCCCAGCTACAACACCATACTGTGGTATCAGCAAGTGGAACACACTCTCCCCAGCTACAACACCATACTGTGGTATCAGCAGGGGGAACACACTCTCCCCAGCTACAACACCATACTGTGGTATCAGCAGGTAGAACACACTCTCCCCAGCTACAACACCATACTGTGGTATCAGCAGGTAGAACACACTCTCCCCAGCTACAACACCATACTGTGGTATCAGCAGGTAGAACACACTCTCCCCAGCTACAACACCATACTGTGGTATCAGCAGGTAGAACACACTCTCCCCAGCTACAACACCATACTGTGGTATCAGCAGGTAGAACACACTCTCCCCAGCTACATCACCATACTGTGGTATCAGCAGGTGGAACACACTCTCCCCAGCTACAACACCATACTGTGGTATCAGCAGGTGGAACACACTCTCCCCAGCTACAACACCATACTGTGGTATCAGCAAGTGGAACACACTCTCCCCAGCTACAACACCATACTGTGGTATCAGCAGGGGGAACACACTCTCCCCAGCTACAACACCATACTGTGGTATCAGCAGGTAGAACACACTCTCCCCAGCTACAACACCATACTGTGGTATCAGCAGGTAGAACACACTCTCCCCAGCTACAACACCATACTGTGGTATCAGCAGGTAGAACACACTCTCCCCAGCTACAACACCATACTGTGGTATCAGCAGGTGGAACACACTCTCCCCAGCTACAACACCATACTGTGGTATCAGCAGGTGGAACACACTCTCCCCAGCTACAACACCATACTGTGGTATCAGCAGGTAGAACACACTCTCCCCAGCTACAACACCATACTGTGGTATCAGCAGGTGGAACACACTCTCCCCAGCTACAACACCATACTGTGGTATCAGCAGGTGGAACACACTCTCCCCAGCTACAACACCATACTGTGGTATCAGCAGGTAGAACACACTCTCCCCAGCTACAACACCATACTGTGGTATCAGCAGGTAGAACACACTCTCCCCAGCTACAACACCATACTGTGGTATCAGCAGGTGGAACACACTCTCCCCAGCTACAACACCATACTGTGGTATCAGCAGGTGGAACACACTCTCCCAGCTACAACACCATACTGTGGTATCAGCAGGTGGAACACACTCTCCCCAGCTACAACACCATACTGTGGTATCAGCAGGTGGAACACACTCTCCCCAGCTACTTCACCATACTGTGGTATCAGCAGGTGGAACACACTCTCCCCAGCTACAACACCATACTGTGGTATCAACAGGTGGAACACACTCTCCCAGCTACAACACCATACTGTGGTATCAGCAGGTGGAACACACTCTCCCCAGCTACAACACCATACTGTGGTATCAGCAGGTGGAACACACTCCCTTCCAGCTACAACACCATACTGTGGTATCAGCAGGTAGAACACACTCTCCCCAGCTACAACACCATACTGTGGTATCAGCAGGTGGAACACACTCTCCCCAGCTACAACACCATACTGTGGTATCAGCAGGTAGAACACACTCTCCCCAGCTACAACACCATACTGTGGTATCAGCAGGTAGAACACACTCTCCCCAGCTACAACACCATACTGTGGTATCAGCAGGTGGAACACACTCTCCCCAGCTACAACACCATACTGTGGTATCAGCAGGTAGAACACACTCTCCCCAGCTACAACACCATACTGTGGTATCAGCAGGTGGAACACACTCCCTTCCAGCTACAACACCATACTGTGGTATCAGCAGGTAGAACACACTCTCCCAGCTACAACACCATACTGTGGTATCAGCAGGTGGAACACACTCTCCCCAGCTACAACACCATACTGTGGTATCAGCAGGTAGAACACACTCTCCCCAGCTACAACACCGTACTGTGGTATCAGCAGGTGGAACACACTCCCTTCCAGCTACAACACCATACTGTGGTATCAGCAGGTGGAACACACTCTCCCCAGCTACAACACCATACTGTGGTATCAGCAGGTGGAACACACTCTCCCCAGCTACAACACCATACTGTGGTATCAGCAGGTGGAACACACTCCCTTCCAGCTACAACACCATACTGTGGTATCAGCAGGTGGAACACACTCCCTTCCAGCTACAACACCATACTGTGGTATCAGCAGGTGGAACACACTCTCCCCAGCTACAACACCATACTGTGGTATCAGCAGGTGGAACACACTCTCCCCAGCTACAACACCATACTGTGGTATCAGCAGGTGGAACACACTCTCCCCAGCTACAACACCATACTGTGGTATCAGCAGGCCTTCTATAAATGTCTCTACTGTAGGATGTATGGGGCTTCTATAAATGTCTCTACTGTAGGTTGTATGGGGCTTCTATAAATGTCTCTACTGTAGGATGTATGGGGCTTCTATAAAAAAAATAAGTGCACTATATAAGGAATAAGATGCCATTGAACAAAAATCACTTGGGAGGATCATTACTGCACCACCCATGGATTGTGGATGTCATATCCTGTTTGGATTGTGATGTCATATCCTGTTTTATATATTCTTCCCATTTGAGTTCAAAATGACTCAGTTCCTCTGATGTTGTTCTCATTGACTGGGAGTGAAAATGTTCCATTTCCTCGTCACATTCTCTGTCGTTATTTGCCTTATGGGTAATAGGCCTAATACACATGTTGGAAATCATTAATTATTTTGATGTCCAGGATGGGCATTTCTGTGTATGTGTCCATCCATTGGGGTATAAGGGCCCAATGTGGATATAATTTCATCCATCCAATATCTTCTCTCCACCTCTACCCAGGTCTCTCTCTCAGCCTTGAGGTTTATCAGACTCCCTCTGAAGTCTTACTGAAACGCGGAGAGAACGTTCAGATCTTCTGCCACCATGAGAAAACTAACTACAGACTGATGCAGTGGTTCCAGCAGTCACCGGGAGAAAAACAACTCAAATGTATAGCCTATTTATTGTTTAAGTCTCAAACCACGTACATTGAAGAACACCTAAACGTGAGTGGGGATTTGAGTCAGAACGACCCGAAGAATGTTTCTCTGAACATGTTCAACCTTAAAGGTCCCGATCACAGTGCAGTTTATTACTGTGCTGCAAGTGAAGGCCACAGTGTTGTAGATTCCCCTGTCTGCACTACAAAAACCCTGTGTGACACAATCAGTTTCACTGTAGTAAACTATTTAACAGAACACCTCCCTCACACCTGCGTTGAGGTCTGGATTTGATCCGATATACTGTAACCACAACTAGAATGAGTAGAACGGGCCTCCTCATTCAAGTCAATGATGCCATAATGGGTGGACTGGCAGCCATCCTTTCTAGACATTATATTTCTGTGACTGTGACAACGTTCTGTCGTTACATCGCTGATGAGGTCACTTCCTGTCCCTCTTTCTCCTCTCCAGTCAGTTCAGATGAGATGTCAGTTAGTTGTTGATGTTCAGCTCAAGACTCAACATGATCAGAACCCTCTTACTCGGTTGGCTCTCAGGTAATAACAGTAATCTGACTTAGATATGGTCACTTGTTAAGATGTACAGTACGGGTATTATGTATCTTCGTCTCTTACCGATGAAAAATGAAAGATAATTTCTTCTCTCCATCTCTCCTCAGGTCTCTGTCTCAGTGTTGAGGTTCACCAGACTCCCTCTGCAGTCTTCAGCAGACCTGGAGAGAATGTTCAACTCTTCTGCCAACATCAGAAAACAGACTACACACTAATGCTGTGGTACCAAAAACCACAAGGAGAAACAGCTCTGAAACTCATTGGAAATCTGTATCATAAGAATCCAACCATTGAGAGTTCATATGAAAAGCATTTTAATATGAGTGGGTATTTGGGTGGAGGTGGCCCAAAGAATGCCTCTCTGAACATGTTCAACTTGAGACGACCCCAACACAGTGCAGTGTATTTTTGTGCTGCTAGTTATGCACAGTGTTGCAGATTCCCCTGTCTACACTACAAAAACCTTCTCTCAGTCACTGTCTCACTAGATTATACTGAAGCAACACCTCCCTCTCACCTGCACTGAGGTCTGGATTTTTGATTCAGTGCCAATATAATATAACAGTACAGCTGTTTGATACCACGCCGCATTCTGTCATTACATCACTGATGAGGTCACTTCCTGTTCCTCCTCCCCAGTCAGTTCAGATAAGTTGAGATGAGATGTCAGTTGGTTGTCGACGATCACTAAGTCAACATGATCACACCTCTTATCATTATCACTGCCCCACTATTCTGGATCACAGGTAATTTAAACTTCAGATATTTAGTAGTTCCCTACATTACTTATTAAAACATGAAAATTAAAAAATTTGCCTAAATGTGTACAAATAATTACTAATTATATGTTTTATTTCAAACTTGAAATGGTGGTACAATCCTTTGTTATGTCCTCTGTCTCCGCCCAGGTGTCTCTCTCAGTAAACCAGTGCACCAGTCTCCCTCTACATCGCTGGTGAAGCCTAATGCCTCTGTCACACTCAACTGCAGTCATACAATCCCCAGCTACGACACAGTCCTCTGGTACAAGCGTTCTGTGGAAGACACGGCTCTAAACCTCATAGCTTATGTATACTATAAAACCCCAACAGTTGAACCCTCATATAAAGGTTACTTTGATGTGAAAGGAGATGGCGAGAACGATGCCTTCCTTCATATCCTCAAACCGAGACAAGCTGAAGACAGTGGGGAGTATTTCTGTGCTGTCAGTCTACACAGTGGTACAGAGACCTAGTCCACTCTACAAAAACCTCCCTCTGACACTACATCAAAACACCTGCATTAAACCACATGAGGGAGCAGACTTCTGTTCAGAGACTATCAACACCTGCATTAAACCACATGAACTAACAGACGTCTGTTCAGATACTATCAACACCTGCATTAAACCACATGAACTAACAGACGTCTGTTCAGAGAGAGAGAGAGTGGGGGAGAGGAGAGAGAAGGAGAGAGAGAGCGAGAGAGAGAGAGAAAGAGACAGAGATTGGGGGGGAGAGAAAGAGAAAGAGAGATTAGAGAGACATAGAGAGTGAGATCAGAGCATATGCATGGAGAAAGAGACAGAGATAATCTAGTTTCAAGGACCAAATTAAATTGAGAGGAAACGCAGAACAGTATTGTGATTTAAGTGTTTCCAACCTGACACAAGAGGACAGTGCAGTGTATTTATGTGCTGCCAGAGAGCACAGTGGAGCAGATCCTGTCTCAGCCCTACAAAAATCACATCTCAAATACAAAGACACACCTCACACCTCCACTACAGTGTTCTGAACCATATAAACATCCTCAATACTAAACATCCTCACTACTAAACATCCTCAATACTAAACATTCTCATTACTAAACATCCTCAATACTAAACATCCTCATTACTAAACATCCTCAACACTAAACATCCTCATTACTAAACATCCTCAATACTAAACATTCTCAACACTAAACATCCTCATTACTAAACATCCTCAATACTAAACCTCCTCAATACTAAACATCCTCAATACTAAACATCCTCATTACTAAACATCCTCATTACTAAACATCCTCAATTCTAAACATTCTCAATGCTAAACCTCCTCATTACTAAACATCCTCAACACTAAACATCCTCAATACTAAACATCCTCAATACTAAACATCCTCAATACTAAACATCCTCAATACTAAACCTCCTCATAACTAAACATCCTCAACACTAAACATCCTCAATACTAAACATCCTCAATACTAAACATCCTCATTACTAAACATCCTCATTACTAAACATCCTCAATTCTAAACATTCTCAATGCTAAACCTCCTCAATACTAAACATCCTCAACACTAAACATCCTCAATACCAAACCTCCGCAATACTAAACATCCTCATTACTAAACATCCTCAATACTAAACATCCTCATTACTAAACATCCTCAATACTAAACATCCTCAATACTAAACATCCTCAATGCTAAACATCCTCAAAACTAAATATCCTCAACACTAAACATCCTCAACACTAAACATCCTCAATACTAAACATCTTCAATACTAAACATCCTCAACACTTAACATCCTCAACACTAAACATTCTCAACACTAAACATTCTCTACACTAAAAATCCTCAACACTAAACATCCTCAACACTAAACATCCTCAATACTAAACATCCTCAACACTAAACATCCTCAACACTAAACATCCTCAATACTAAACATCCTCATTACTAAACATCCTCAACACTAAATATCCTCATTACTAAACATCCTCAATACTAAACATCCTCAACACTAAACATCCTCAACACTAAACATCCTCAATACTAAACATCCTCATTACTAAACATCCTCAATACTAAACATCCTCATTACTAAACCTCCTCAATACTAAACATCCTCAATACTAAACCTCCTCAATACTAAACATCCTCATTACTAAACCTCCTCAATACTAAAACTCCTAAATACTAAACATTCTCAACACTAAACATCCTCAACACTAAACATCCTTAATACTAAACATCCTCATTACTAAACATCCTCAATACTAAACCTCCTTAATACTCAACATCCTCATTACAAAACCTCCTCAATACTAAACATCCTCAATACTAAACCTCCTCAATACTAAACATCCGCATTACTAAACCTCCTCAATACTAAACCTCCTAAATACTAAACATTCTCAACACTAAACATCCTCAATACTAAACATCCTTAATACTAAACATCCTCATTATTAAACATCCTCAATACTAAACATCCTCAATACTAAACCTCCTTAATACTCAACATCCTCATTACTAAACATCCTCAATACTAAACATCCTCAATACTAAACATCCTCATTACTAAACATCCTCATTACTAAATATCCTTAATACTAAACATCCTCAATGCTAAACATCCTCATTACTAAACATCCTCATTACTAAACATCCTCATTACTAAATATCCTTAATACTAAACATCCTCAATGCTAAACATCCTCATTACTAAACATCCTCATTACTAAACATCCTCATTACTAAATATCCTTAATACTAAACATCCTCAATACTAAACATCCTCATTACTAAACATCCTCATTACTAAATATCCTTAATACTAAACATCCTCAATGCTAAACATCCTCATTACTAAACATCCTCATTACTAAACATCCTCATTACTAAATATCCTTAATACTAAACATCCACAATACTAAACATCCTCATTACTAAACATCCACAACCATTTATTGTTGCATTTTCTTCAAAATAAAGAGGCCTTTTATTTTGCAAATTCTGTTTTGTTTTATGTTATTGTTCCAATACCTTCCAGCTGATCCAGCAGAGAGCAGTAATGTTCCACTGTACTGTAAGCCGATAGGTCAGCTATAAGCTCCTCCCACCTCAGAACACTCAGAATGTGTTCTATTGTTCTACATTCTACTCGTAGAGATGGAGGTCTCACTGATCCTGCTGCACTACCTAGAGCAGGGCTCTCCAAGCTGTTCTAGGATGAGAGCTACAGTACTTTTTGAAAATGTGGCGAGCTACATGTTTCTTTTTACAGCTTTCAAATGTGTTTTCTGTCAACATAACTAGAAAGATGATTGTTAATAAACTGTATCGGGCATGACAGGCCCCATAATATTATCATTCCTGGATTTGGATTTGTTTTAGATTTTTTTACTCTCAATATTATGTTAGTTGATGATAGTTGATGTTCTCAGTCTGTCTCTGGTTCAATCTCATCAGAAGACCTATAGAGCCCCACAGTGAAGGTGTCATAATTGAGGTTCTCAGTCTGTCATTGGTTCAATCACATCAGATGACCATTATTGAGGTCTCGATTATTTTGTGAAACTCTCCTTTAATTGTGCATCGGTCGGTCAAGAGATGTTTCCGCTGTTAGGCCTACTGCTGTAGCATATGTCATGGCAGAGATTGTAAAGCAGAGCTGCCCGACCCTCTTCCTGGAGATCTACTGTCCTGTGGGTTTTCAGTCCAACCCTAATTTAACATATCTGATTCTTCTTATTAGCTGGTTCAAGTCCTTAACAGTCTGATGGCCTTGAGATAGAAGCTGTTTTTCAGTCTCTCAGTCCCAGCTTTGATGCACCTGTACTGACCTCGCCTTCTGGATGGTAGCGGAGTGAACAGGCAGTGGCTCGTGTGGTTGTTGTCCTTCATGATCTATTTGTCCTTCCTGTGACATCAGGTGCTGTAGGTGTCTTGGAGGGCAGGTAGTTCGCCACCAGTGATACATTGTGCAGACCGCACCACCCTCTGGAGAGCCTTGCGGTTGAGGGCTTTGCAGTTACTGTAACAGGCAGTGATACAGCCCGACAGGATGCTCTCAGTTGTGCATCTGTAAAAGTTTGTCAGGGTTTTAGGTGACAAGCCACATTTGTTCAGCCTCCTGAGGATGAAGAGGTGCTGTTGCAGCTTCTTTACCACACTGTCTGTGTGGGTGGTCCATTTCAGTTTGTCTGTGACGTGTATGCCGAAGAACTTAAAACTTTCCACCTTCTCCACTGCTGTCCCTTTGATGTGGATAAGGGGGTGCTCCCTCTGCTTTTTCCTGAAGTCCATGATCATCTCCTTTGTTTTGTTGACGATGAGTGAGAGGTTGTTTTCCTGACACCACACCTCCTCTCTGTAGGCTGTCTCGTCATTGTTGGGAATCAAGCCCACTACTGTTGTGTCGCCTGTAAACTTGATGATTGAGTTGCAGGCTGGCATGGCCACGCATTTCATGGATGAACAGGGAGTACAGGAGGGGGCTGAGCATGCACCCTTGTGGGGCCCCAGTGTTGAGGGTCAGTGACATGGAGATGTTGTTTCCTACCTTCACCACCTGGGGGCAGCCCATCAGAATGTCCAGGACCCAATTTCACAGGGCAGGGTTGAGACCCAGGGCCTCCAGCTTAATTATGAGCTTGGAGGGTGCTATGGTGTTGAATGCTGAGCTGTAGACAACGAACAGCATTCTTACACAGGTATTCCTCTTGTCCAGATTGGATAGGGCAGTATGCAATGTGATGGCGATTGCATCGTCTGTGGACCTATTGGGGCGGTATGCAAACTGAAGTGGTTCTAGGGTGGCAGGTAAGGTGGAGGTAAAATGATTCTTGTCTAGTCTCTCAAAGCACCTCATGATGACAGAAGTAAGTGCTGCGGTGAGGTAGTCATCTAGTTCAGTTATCTTTGCCTTCTTGGGTACAGGATCAATGGTGGCCATCTAGAAGCATGTGGGGGTCAACAGACTGGGATAGGGAGAGATTGAATATGTCTGTAAACACACCAGCCAGCTGGTCTGCCCATGCTCTGAGGACGCGGCTAGAGATGCCGCCTGGGACAGCAGTCCTGTGAGGGTTAACACAGTTAAACGTCTTACTCACTTTGGCCACGGAGAAGTGGGGGGGTGGGCACAGTCCTTGTTAGCAGGCCACGACGGTGGCACAGAATTATCCTCAAAGCTGGCAAAGAAGGAGTTTAGTTTGTCTGGAAGCGAGACGTCGATGTTGGTGTCTTGGCTGTTTTATTTTTTCAATTCCGTAATTGCCTGTAGACCCTGCCACATAGTACGTCTCGTGTCTGAACCGTTGAATTGCTACTCCAATTTGTCCTTATACCAACATTATGCTTGTTTGATTGCCTTGCGGAGGGAATAACTACACTATTTATATTCGGCCATATTCCCAGTCCTCTTCCCGTGGTTAAATGTGGTGGTTCCTGCTTTCAGTTTTGTGCGACAGCCTCTATCCGTCCATGGTTTCTGGTAAGGGTAGGTTTTAATAGTCACAGTGGGTACAACATTTCCAATGCAATACCTTATAAACTCACTCACCGAGTCAGCGTACAGATCAATGTCATTCTCTGAACATTTCCCAGTCCCCGTGATCGAAACAATCTTGAAGCATGGATTCAGATTGGTCAGACCAGCGTTGAATGGTTCTAGTCACGGGTATATCCTGTTTGAGTTTCTGCCTATAAGGAGGAAGGAACAAGATGGAGTCGTGGTCGGGATTTTTGCCAAAGGGAGGGCGAGGGAGGGCCTTGTATGCATCGTGGAAGTTAGAGTAGCAGTGATCGAGTGTATTGCCCGCGCGAGTGCTGCAATCAATATTCTGATCAAATTTTGGTAGCCATTCGGTAGCCATGTTCTCAAATTTGCTTTGTTAAAATCCCCAGCTACAATAAATGCAGCCTCTGGATATATGGTTTACATTGAGTCCAGTGATGTTCCTTGAGGGTCATTGTGGTGTCTGCTTGAGGGGGTATATACACAGCTGTGACGAAAACTGACGATAATTATTTTGGGAGATAATATGGCCTGCATTTGATAGTAAGGAATTCTAGGTCGGGTGAGCAGAAGGACTTGAGTTCCTGTATGTTGTTATGATTACACCATGAGTCGTTAATCATGAAGCATACACCCCTGCCCTTCTTCTTCCCAGAGAGGTGTTTATCTCTGTTGGCATGATGCATGAAGAAGCCCGGTGGCTGTACCGACTCCGACAACATATCCCGAGAGAGCCATGTTTACGTGAAACAGAGAATGTTAAAATCTTTGATGTACTTATGGAAGGCAACCCTTGCTCTCATCTTGTCCACCTTGTTGTCTAGAGACTGGACATTGGCGAATAGTATACTCGAAAGCGGTGGGCAGTGTTGCATGCCTAACGGAGCCTGACCAGGAGGCCGCTCCGTTTGCCTCTTCTTTAGCGATGTTGTTTTGGGTCGGCTTCTGGGATTAGATCCATTGTCCTGGGCGGTGGTCCGAACAGAGGATCTGATCCATTGTCCTGGGCGGTGGTCCGAACAGAGGATCTGATCCACTGTCCTGGGTGGAGGTCCGAACAGAGGATCCGCTTTGGGAAAGTTATATTCCTGGTCGTAATGTTGGTAAGTTGACGTCACTCTTAGATCCAATAGTTCTTCCCGGCTGTATGTTAAGATTTCCTGGGGTAACAACATAAGAAATAACACATTAAAAAATGAAATACTGCATAGTTTCTTAAGGACTCGAAGTGAGGCGACCATCTCTGTCAGCGCCATCTTGCTGAGCTGTGACAGCAAACCAAAAGGACAACAACTTAGTGCAATTGATTTGACATGAATATATTATTAAAGAATGCCAGCACCAGCTTGCAGATGTCCCAACCTGGTCTCAGAGCATTTCCTACTATTCTGTACGTAAATCCCAGACTCTCTATTGAGTATGATATGTTAGTTGGTTGATTCAGATTAGTTGGTTGTTGATGATCATCTCTGATGATGTCACTTCCTGTTCCCCCTCCTCTCCTGACAGTTGAGGAGGTTTGTTGGTTGATTCAGATTAGTTGGTTGTTTATGATCATCTCTGATGATGTCACTTCCTGTTCCCCCTCCTCTCCTGACAGTTGAGGTGGTTTGTTGGTTGATTCAGATCAGTTGGTTGTTGATGATCATCTCTGATGATGTCACTTCCTGTTCCTCCTCCTCTCCTGCCAGTTGAGGTGGTTTGTTGGTTGATTCAGATTAGTTGGTTGTTGATGATCATCTCTGATGATGTCACTTCCTGTTCCCCCTCCTCTCCTGCCAGTTGAGATGGTTTGTTGGTTGATTCAGATTAGTTGGTTGTTGATGATCATCTCTGATGATGTCACTTCCTGTTCCTCCTCCTCTCCTGCCAGTTGAGATGGTTTGTTGGTTGATTCAGATTAGTTGGTTGTTGATGATCATCTCTGACAGTCAACATGTACAAAACTCTCATCATCTACACACTCTTTTGGCTCACAGGTAGTAATCTAGGAAATTTACATTTGTTTTAGATTCATAATATGGTATGATGTATATTCATCCTTTATGTTTGCCTATGCTAGTGAATGTCTTCTCTCCATCTCTCCTCAGGTCTCTGTCTCAGTGTTGAGGTTCACCAGACTCCCTCTGCAGTCTTCAGCAGACCTGGAGAGAATGTTCAACTCTTCTGCCAACATCAGAAAACAGACTATAGAGTGATGTTGTGGTACCAGAAACCACGAGGAGAAACAGCACTGAAACTCATTGGATATTTGAATTTTAATTCTCAAACCATTGAGAGTTCATATGAAAAGCATTTTAATATGAGTGGGGATTTGGGTGGAGGTGGCCCAAAGAATGCCTCTCTGAACATGTTCAACTTGAGACGACCCCAACACAGTGCTGTGTATTTCTGTGCTGCTAGTAAGGCACAGTGTTGCAGATTCCCCTGTCTACACTACAAAAACCTTCTCTCAGTCACTGTCTCACTAGATTATACTGAAGCAACACCTCCCTCTCACCTGCACTGAGGTCTGGATTTTTGATTCAGTGCCAATATAATATAACAGTACAGCTGTCTGATACCACGCCGCATTCTGTCATTACATCACTGATGAGGTCACTTCCTGTTCCTCCTCTCCAGTCAGTTCAGATAAGTTGAGATGAGATGTCAGTTGGTTGTCGACGATCACTAAGTCAACATGATCACACCTCTTATCATTATCACTGCCCCACTATTCTGGATCACAGGTAATTTAAACTTCAGATATTTAGTAGTTCCCTACATTACTTATTAAACATGAAAATGTAACAATTTGCCTAAATGTGTACAAATAATTACTAATTATATGTTTTATTTCAAACTTGAGAAATGGTGGTACAATCCTTTGTTATGTCCTCTGTCTCCGCCCAGGTGTCTCTCTCAGTAAATCAGTGTACCAGTCTCCCTCTACGTTGCTGGTGAAGCCTAATGCCTCTGTCACACTCAACTGCAGTCATACAATCCCCAGATATGACACAGTCCTCTGGTACAAGCGTTCTGTGGAAGACACGGTTCTAAACCTCATAGCTTATATATACTATAAAACCCCAACAGTTGAACCCTCATATAAAGGTTACTTTGATGTGAAAGGAGATGGAGAGAACGATGCCTTCCTTCATATCCTCAAACCGAGACAAGCTGAAGATAGTGGGGAGTATTTCTGTGCTGCCAGTATACACAGTGGTACAGAGACCTAGTCCACTCTACAAAAACCTCCATCTGACACTACATCAAAACACCTGCATTAAACCACATGAAGGAGCAGACTTCTGTTCAGATACTATCAACACCTGCATTAAACCACATGAACTAACAGACGTCTGTTCAGAGAGAGAGAGAGTGGGGGAGAGGAGAGAGAAGGAGAGAGAGAGCGAGAGAGAGAGAGAAAGAGACAGAGATTGGGGGGGAGAGAAAGAGAAAGAGAGATTAGAGAGAGACATAGAGAGTGAGATCAGAGCATATGCATGGAGAAAGAGACAGAGAGAATCTAGTTTCAAGGACCAAATTAAATTGAGAGGAAACGCAGAACAGTATTGTGATTTAAGTGTTTCCAACCTGACACAAGAGGACAGTGCAGTGTATTTCTGTGCTGCCAGAGAGCACAGTGGAGCAGATCCTGTCTCAGCCCTACAAAAATCACATCTCAAATACAAAGACACACCTCACAACTCCACTACAGTGTTCTGAACCATATAAACATCCTCAATACTAAACATCCTCACTACTAAACATCCTCAATACTAAACATCCTCAATACTAAACATCCTTAATACTAAACCTCCTCAATACTAAACATCCTCAATACTAAACATCCTCAATACTAAACATCCTCAATACTAAACATCCTCACTACTAAACCTCCTCAATACTAAACATCCGCAATACTAAACATCCTCAATACTAAACATCCTCAATACAAAACATCCTCAATACTAAACCTCCTCAATACTAAACATCCTCAATACTAAACATCCTCACTACTAAACATCCTCAATACTAAACCTCCTCAATACTAAACATCCTCAACACTAAACATCCTCAATACTAAACATCCTCAATACTAAACCTCCTCATTACTAAACCTCCTCAATACTAAACCTCCTCAATACTAAACATCCTCAATACTAAACATCCTCAATACTAAACATCCTCACTACTAAACATCCTCAATACTAAACATCCTCAATACTAAACATCCTCAATACTAAACCTCCTCATTAATAAACCTCCTCAATACTAAACATCCTCAACACTAAACATCCTCAATACTAAACATTCTCATTACTAAACATTCTCATTACTAAACATCCTCATTAATAAACATCCTCAATACTAAACATCCTCACTGCTAAACATCCTCAATACTAAACATCCTCAATACTAAACATCCTCAATACTAAACATCCTCAACACTAAACATCCTCACTACTAAACCTCCTCAATACTAAACATCCTCACTACTAAAACATCCTCAATACTAAACATCCTCATTACTAAACATCCTCAATACTAAACATCCTCAACACTAAACATCCTCAATACTAAACATCCTCAACACTAAATATCCTCATTACTAAACATCCTCATTAATAAACATCCTCAACACTAAACATCCTCATTAATAAACATCCCCAATACTAAACATCCTCACTACTAAACATCCTCAATACTAAACATCCTCAATACTAAACATCCTCAATACTAAACATCCTTAATACTAAACCTCCTCAATACTAAACATCCTCAATACTAAACACCCTCAATACTAAACATCCTCACTACTAAACCTCCTCAATACTAAACATCCTCAATACTAAACATCCTCAATACTAAACATCCTCAATACTAAACATCCTCAATACTAAACATCCTCAATACTAAACATCCTCAATACTAAACATCCTCACTACTAAACATCCTCAATACTAAACCTCCTCAATACTAAACATCCTCAACACTAAACATCCTCAATACTAAACATCCTCAATACTAAACCTCCTCATTACTAAACCTCCTCAATACTAAACCTCCTCAATACTAAACATCCTCAATACTAAACATCCTCAATACTAAACATCCTCACTACTAAACATCCTCAATACTAAACATCCTCAACACTAAACCTCCTCATTACTAAACCTCCTCAATACTAAACATCCTCAACACTAAACATCCTCAATACTAAACATCCTCACTACTAAACATCCTCACTACTAAACATCCTCAATACTAAACATCCTCAATACTAAACATCCTCAATACTAAACATCCTCAACACTAAACATCCTCACTACTAAACCTCCTCAATACTAAACATCCTCACTACTAAAACATCCTCAATACTAAACATCCTCATTACTAAACATCCTCAATACTAAACATCCTCAACACTAAACATCCTCAATACTAAACATCCGCAATACTAAACATCCTCATTACTAAACATCCTCAACACTAAATATCCTCATTACTAAACATCCTCAATACTAAACATCCTCAACACTAAATATCCTCATTACTAAACATCCTCATTAATAAACATCCTCAACACTAAACATCCTCATTAATAAACATCCCCAATACTAAACATCCTCACTACTAAACATCCTCAATACTAAACATCCTCAATACTAAACATCCTCAATACTAAACATCCTCAATACTAAACCTCCTCAATACTAAACATCCTCAATACTAAACATCCGCAATACTAAACATCCTCATTACTAAACATCCTCAACACTAAATATCCTCATTACTAAACATCCTCAATACTAAACATCCTCAACACTAAACATCCTCAACACTAACCATCCTCAACACTAAACATCCTGAACACTAAACATCCTAAACACTAAAAATCCTCAACACTAAACATCATCAATACTAAACATCCTCAATACTAGACATCCTCAATACTAAACCTCCTCAATACTAAACATCCTCAATACTAAACATCCTCAATACTAAACATCCTCACTACTAAACATCCTCAATACTAAACCTCCTCAATACTAAACATCCTCAATACTAAACCTCCTCATTACTAAACCTCCTCAATACTAAACCTCCTCAATACTAAACATCCTCAATACTAAACATCCTCAATACTAAACATCCTCAATACTAAACATCCTCAACACTAAACATCCTCAATACTAAACATCCTCAATACTAAACCTCCTCATTACTAAACCTCCTCAATACTAAACATCCTCAACACTGAACATCCTCAATACTAAACATCCTCACTACTAAACATCCTCATTAATAAACATCCTCAATACTAAACATCATCACTACTAAACATCCTCAATACTAAACATCCTCAATACTAAACATCCTCACTACTAAACATCCTCAATACTAAACATCCTCAATACTAAACATCCTCAATACTAAACATCCTCAACACTAAACATCCTCAATACTAAACATCCTCAATACTAAACCTCCTCATTACTAAACCTCATCAATACTAAACATCCTCAACACTAAACATCCTCAATACTAAACATTCTCATTACTAAACATCCTCATTAATAAACATCCTCAATACTAAACATCCTCACTACTAAACATCCTCAATACTAAACATCCTCAATACTAAACATCCTCAATACTAAACATCCTCATTAATAAACATCCTCAACACTAAACATCCTCACTACTAAACCTCCTCAATACTAAACATCCTCACTACTAAAACATCCTCAATACTAAACATCCTCATTACTAAACATCCTCAATACTAAACATCCTCAACACTAAACATCCTCAATACTAAACATCCGCAATACTAAACATCCTCATTACTAAACATCCTCAACACTAAATATCCTCATTACTAAACATCCTCAATACTAAACATCCTCAACACTAAATATCCTCATTACTAAACATCCTCATTAATAAACATCCTAAACACTAAACATCCTCATTAATAAACATCCTCAATACTAAACATCCTCACTACTAAACATCCTCAATACTAAACATCCTCAATACTAAACATCCTCAATACTAAACATCCTCAATACTAAACATCCTCAATACTAAACATCTTCAATACTAAACATCCTCAACACTTAACATCCTCAATACTAAACATCCTCAATACTAAACATCCGCAATACTAAACATCCTCATTACTAAACATCCTCAACACTAAATATCCTCATTACTAAACATCCTCAATACTAAACATCCTCAACACTAAATATCCTCATTACTAAACATCCTCAATACTAAACATCCTCAACACTAAACATCCTCAACACTAAACATCCTCAACACTAAACATCCTGAACACTAAACATCCTCAACACTAAACATCCTCAACACTAAACATCCTCAACACTAAACATCCTCAATACTAAACATCCTCAACACTAAACATCCTCAACACTAAACATCCTCAATACTAAACATCCTCATTACTAAACATCCTCAACACTAAATATCCTCATTACTAAACATCCTCAATACTAAACATCCTCAACACTAAACATCCTCAACACTAAACATCCTCAATACTAAACATCCTCATTACTAAACATCCTCAATACTAAACATCCTCAATACTAAACATCCTCAATACTAAACATCCTCATTAATAAAAAATCCTCAACACTAAACATCCTCACTACTAAACCTCCTCAATACTAAACATCCTCACTACTAAAACATCCTCAATACTAAACATCCTCATTACTAAACATCCTCAATACTAAACATCCTCAACACTAAACATCCTCAATACTAAACATCCGCAATACTAAACATCCTCATTACTAAACATCCTCAATACTAAACATCCTCAACACTAAATATCCTCATTACTAAACATCCTCATTAATAAACATCCTAAACACTAAACATCCTCATTAATAAACATCCTCAATACTAAACATCCTCACTACTAAACATCCTCAATACTAAACATCCTCAATACTAAACATCCTCAATACTAAACATCCTCAATACTAAACCTCCTCAATACTAAACATCCTCAATACTAAACATCCGCAATACTAAACATCCTCATTACTAAACATCCTCAACACTAAATATCCTCATTACTAAACATCCTCAATACTAAACATCCTCAACACTAAATATCCTCATTACTAAACATCCTCAATACTAAACATCCTCAACACTAAACATCCTCAACACTAAACATCCTCAACACTAAACATCCTGAACACTAAACATCCTCAACACTAAACATCCTCAACACTAAACATCCTCATCACTAAACATCCTCAATACTAAACATCCTCAACACTAAACATCCTCAACACTAAACATCCTCAATACTAAACATCCTCATTACTAAACATCCTCAACACTAAATATCCTCGTTACTAAACATCCTCAATACTAAACATCCTCAACACTAAACCTCCTCAATACTAAACATCCTCAACACTAAACATCCTCAATACTAAACATCCTCAATACTAAACCTCCTCATTACTAAACCTCCTCAATACTAAACCTCCTCAATACTAAACATCCTCAATACTAAACATCCTCAATACTAAACATCCTCACTACTAAACATCCTCAATACTAAACATCCTCAATACTAAACATCCTCAATACTAAACCTCCTCATTAATAAACCTCCTCAATACTAAACATCCTCAACACTAAACATCCTCAATACTAAACATTCTCATTACTAAACATTCTCATTACTAAACATCCTCATTAATAAACATCCTCAATACTAAACATCCTCACTACTAAACATCCTCAATACTAAACATCCTCAATACTAAACATCCTCAATACTAAACATCCTCAATACTAAACATCCTCAACACTAAACATCCTCACTACTAAACCTCCTCAATACTAAACATCCTCACTACTAAAACATCCTCAATACTAAACATCCTCATTACTAAACATCCTCAATACTAAACATCCTCAACACTAAACATCCTCAATACTAAACATCCTCAACACTAAATATCCTCATTACTAAACATCCTCATTAATAAACATCCTCAACACTAAACATCCTCATTAATAAACATCCCCAATACTAAACATCCTCACTACTAAACATCCTCAATACTAAACATCCTCAATACTAAACATCCTCAATACTAAACATCCTTAATACTAAACCTCCTCAATACTAAACATCCTCAATACTAAACACCCTCAATACTAAACATCCTCACTACTAAACCTCCTCAATACTAAACATCCTCAATACTAAACATCCTCAATACTAAACATCCTCAATACTAAACATCCTCAATACTAAACCTCCTCAATACTAAACATCCTCAATACTAAACATCCTCAATACTAAACATCCTCACTACTAAACATCCTCAATACTAAACCTCCTCAATACTAAACATCCTCAACACTAAACATCCTCAATACTAAACATCCTCAATACTAAACCTCCTCATTACTAAACCTCCTCAATACTAAACCTCCTCAATACTAAACATCCTCAATACTAAACATCCTCAATACTAAACATCCTCACTACTAAACATCCTCAATACTAAACATCCTCAACACTAAACCTCCTCATTACTAAACCTCCTCAATACTAAACATCCTCAACACTAAACATCCTCAATACTAAACATCCTCACTACTAAACATCCTCACTACTAAACATCCTCAATACTAAACATCCTCAATACTAAACATCCTCAATACTAAACATCCTCAACACTAAACATCCTCACTACTAAACCTCCTCAATACTAAACATCCTCACTACTAAAACATCCTCAATACTAAACATCCTCATTACTAAACATCCTCAATACTAAACATCCTCAACACTAAACATCCTCAATACTAAACATCCGCAATACTAAACATCCTCATTACTAAACATCCTCAACACTAAATATCCTCATTACTAAACATCCTCAATACTAAACATCCTCAACACTAAATATCCTCATTACTAAACATCCTCATTAATAAACATCCTCAACACTAAACATCCTCATTAATAAACATCCCCAATACTAAACATCCTCACTACTAAACATCCTCAATACTAAACATCCTCAATACTAAACATCCTCAATACTAAACATCCTCAATACTAAACCTCCTCAATACTAAACATCCTCAATACTAAACATCCGCAATACTAAACATCCTCATTACTAAACATCCTCAACACTAAATATCCTCATTACTAAACATCCTCAATACTAAACATCCTCAACACTAAACATCCTCAACACTAACCATCCTCAACACTAAACATCCTGAACACTAAACATCCTAAACACTAAAAATCCTCAACACTAAACATCATCAATACTAAACATCCTCAATACTAGACATCCTCAATACTAAACCTCCTCAATACTAAACATCCTCAATACTAAACATCCTCAATACTAAACATCCTCACTACTAAACATCCTCAATACTAAACCTCCTCAATACTAAACATCCTCAATACTAAACCTCCTCATTACTAAACCTCCTCAATACTAAACCTCCTCAATACTAAACATCCTCAATACTAAACATCCTCAATACTAAACATCCTCAATACTAAACATCCTCAACACTAAACATCCTCAATACTAAACATCCTCAATACTAAACCTCCTCATTACTAAACCTCCTCAATACTAAACATCCTCAACACTGAACATCCTCAATACTAAACATCCTCACTACTAAACATCCTCATTAATAAACATCCTCAATACTAAACATCATCACTACTAAACATCCTCAATACTAAACATCCTCAATACTAAACATCCTCAATACTAAACATCCTCAATACTAAACATCCTCAATACTAAACATCCTCAATACTAAACATCCTCAACACTAAACATCCTCAATACTAAACATCCTCAATACTAAACCTCCTCATTACTAAACCTCATCAATACTAAACATCCTCAACACTAAACATCCTCAATACTAAACATTCTCATTACTAAACATCCTCATTAATAAACATCCTCAATACTAAACATCCTCACTACTAAACATCCTCAATACTAAACATCCTCAATACTAAACATCCTCAATACTAAACATCCTCATTAATAAACATCCTCAACACTAAACATCCTCACTACTAAACCTCCTCAATACTAAACATCCTCACTACTAAAACATCCTCAATACTAAACATCCTCATTACTAAACATCCTCAATACTAAACATCCTCAACACTAAACATCCTCAATACTAAACATCCGCAATACTAAACATCCTCATTACTAAACATCCTCAACACTAAATATCCTCATTACTAAACATCCTCAATACTAAACATCCTCAACACTAAATATCCTCATTACTAAACATCCTCATTAATAAACATCCTAAACACTAAACATCCTCATTAATAAACATCCTCAATACTAAACATCCTCACTACTAAACATCCTCAATACTAAACATCCTCAATACTAAACATCCTCAATACTAAACATCCTCAATACTAAACCTCCTCAATACTAAACATCCTCAATACTAAACATCCGCAATACTAAACATCCTCATTACTAAACATCCTCAACACTAAATATCCTCATTACTAAACATCCTCAATACTAAACATCCTCAACACTAAATATCCTCATTACTAAACATCCTCAATACTAAACATCCTCAACACTAAACATCCTCAACACTAAACATTCTCAACACTAAACATCCTGAACACTAAACATCCTCAACACTAAACATCCTCAACACTAAACATCCTCAACACTAAACATCCTCAATACTAAACATCCTCAACACTAAACATCCTCAACACTAAACATCCTCAATACTAAACATCCTCATTACTAAACATCCTCAACACTAAATATCCTCATTACTAAACATCCTCAATACTAAACATCCTCAACACTAAACATCCTCAACACTAAACATCCTCAATACTAAATATCCTCATTACTAAACATCCTCAATACTAAACATCCTCAACACTAAATATCCTCATTACTAAACATCCTCATTAATAAACATCCTAAACACTAAACATCCTCATTAATAAACATCCTCAATACTAAACATCCTCACTACTAAACATCCTCAATACTAAACATCCTCAATACTAAACATCCTCAATACTAAACATCCTCAATACTAAACCTCCTCAATACTAAACATCCTCAATACTAAACATCCGCAATACTAAACATCCTCATTACTAAACATCCTCAACACTAAATATCCTCATTACTAAACATCCTCAATACTAAACATCCTCAACACTAAATATCCTCATTACTAAACATCCTCAATACTAAACATCCTCAACACTAAACATCCTCAACACTAAACATCCTCAACACTAAACATCCTGAACACTAAACATCCTCAACACTAAACATCCTCAACACTAAACATCCTCAACACTAAACATCCTCAATACTAAACATCCTCAACACTAAACATCCTCAACACTAAACATCCTCAATACTAAACATCCTCATTACTAAACATCCTCAACACTAAATATCCTCATTACTAAACATCCTCAATACTAAACATCCTCAACACTAAACATCCTCAACACTAAACATCCTCAATACTAAACATCCTCATTACTAAACATCCTCAATACTAAACATCCTCAATACTACACATCCTCAATACTAAACATCCTCATTAATAAACATCCTCAACACTAAACATCCTCACTACTAAACCTCCTCAATACTAAACATCCTCACTACTAAAACATCCTCAATACTAAACATCCTCATTACTAAACATCCTCAATACTAAACATCCTCAACACTAAACATCCTCAATACTAAACATCCGCAATACTAAACATCCTCATTACTAAACATCCTCAATACTAAACATCCTCAACACTAAATATCCTCATTACTAAACATCCTCATTAATAAACATCCTAAACACTAAACATCCTCATTAATAAACATCCTCAATACTAAACATCCTCACTACTAAACATCCTCAATACTAAACATCCTCAATACTAAACATCCTCAATACTAAACATCCTCAATACTAAACCTCCTCAATACTAA
This sequence comes from Oncorhynchus clarkii lewisi, assembly GCF_045791955.1. Taxonomy (NCBI): domain Eukaryota; kingdom Metazoa; phylum Chordata; class Actinopteri; order Salmoniformes; family Salmonidae; genus Oncorhynchus; species Oncorhynchus clarkii. The sequence continues at coordinate 42,906,572 of NC_092171.1, read as the reverse complement.
ACATCCTCAATACTAAACATCCGCAATACTAAACATCCTCATTACTAAACATCCTCAACACTAAATATCCTCATTACTAAACATCCTCAATACTAAACATCCTCAACACTAAATATCCTCATTACTAAACATCCTCAATACTAAACATCCTCAACACTAAACATCCTCAACACTAAACATCCTCAACACTAAACATCCTGAACACTAAACATCCTCAACACTAAACATCCTCAACACTAAACATCCTCAACACTAAACATCCTCAATACTAAACATCCTCAACACTAAACATCCTCAACACTAAACATCCTCAATACTAAACATCCTCATTACTAAACATCCTCAACACTAAATATCCTCATTACTAAACATCCTCAATACTAAACATCCTCAACACTAAACATCCTCAACACTAAACATCCTCAATACTAAACATCCTCATTACTAAACATCCTCAATACTAAACATCCTCATTACTAAACCTCCTCAATACTAAACATCCTCAATACTAAACATCCTTAATACTAAACATCCTCATTACTAAACATCCTCAATACTAAACATCCTCAACACTAAACATCCTTAATACTAAACATCCTCAATACTAAACATCCTCAATACTAAACATCATCAATACTAAACCTCCTCAATACTAAACATCCTCAATACTAAACATCCTTAATACTAAACATCCTCATTACTAAACATCCTCAATACTAAACATCCTCAACACTAAACATCCTTAATACTAAACATCCTCAATACTAAACATCCTCAATACTAAACATCATCAATACTAAACCTCCTTAATACTCAACATCCTCATTACTAAACCTCCTCAATACTAAACATCCTCAATACTAAAACTCCTCAATACTAAACATCCTCATTACTAAACCTCCTCAATACTAAACCTCCTAAATACTAAACATTCTCAACACTAAACATCCTCAACACTAAACATCCTCATTACTAAACATCCTCAATACTAAACATCCTCAATACTAAACCTCCTTAATTCTCAACATCCTCATTACTAAACATCCTCAATACTAAACATCCTCATTACTAAATATCCTTAATACTAAACATCCTCAATGCTAAACATCCTCATTACTAAACATCCTCATTACTAAACATCCTCATTACTAAATATCCTTAATACTAAACATCCACAATACTAAACATCCTCATTATTAAACATCCACAACCATTTAGAGTTGTATTTTCTTCAAAATAAAGAGGCCTTTTATTTAGCAAATTCTGTTTTGTTTTATGTTTTTGTTCCAATACCTTCCAGCTGATCCAGCAGAGAGCAGTAATGTTCCACTGTACTGTAAGCCGATAGGTCAGCTATAAGCTCCTCCCACCTCAGAACACTCAGAATGTGTTCTATTGTTCTACATTCTACTCGTAGAGATGGAGGTCTCACTGATCCTGCTGCACTACCTAGAGCAGGGCTCTCCAAGCTGTTCTAGGATGAGAGCTACAGTACTTTTTGAAAATGTGGCGAGCTACATGTTTCTTTTTACAGCTTTCAAATGTGTTTTCTGTCAACATAACTAGAAAGATGATTGTTAATAAACTGTATCGGGCATGACAGGCCCCATAATATTATCATTCCTGGATTTGGATTTGTTTTAGATTTTTTTACTCTCAATATTATGATAGTTGATGATAGTTGATGTTCTCAGTCTGTCTCTGGTTCAATCTCATCAGAAGACCTTTTTTTTTTTTTATTTTACCTTTATTTAACCAGGCAAGTCAGTTAAGAACAAATTCTTATTTTCAATGACGGCCTGGGAACAGTGGGTTAACTGCCTGTTCAGGGGCAGAACGACAGATTTGTACCTTGTCAGCTCGGGGGTTTGAACTCGCAACCTTCCGGTTACTAGTCCAACGCTCTAACCACTAGGCTACCCTGCCGCCCTCAGAAGACCTATAGAGCCCCACAGTGAAGGTGTCATAATTGAGGTTCTCAGTCTGTCATTGGTTCAATCACATCAGATGACCATTATTGAGGTCTCGATTATTTTGTGAAACTCTCCTTTAATTGTGCATCGGTCGGTCAAGAGATGTTTCCGCTGTTAGGCCTACTGCTGTAGCATATGTCATGGCAGAGATTGTATAGCAGAGCTGCCCAACCCTCTTCCTGGAGATCTACTGTCCTGTGGGTTTTCAGTCCAACCCTAATTTAACATATCTGATTCTTCTTATTAGCTGGTTCAAGTCCTTAACAGTCTGATGGCCTTGAGATAGAAGCTGTTTTTCAGTCTCTCAGTCCCAGCTTTGATGCACCTGTACTGACTTCGCCTTCTGGATGGTAGCGGAGTGAACAGGCAGTGGCTCGTGTGGTTGTTGTCCTTCATGATCTATTTGTCCTTCCTGTGACATCAGGTGCTGTAGGTGTCTTGGAGGGCAGGTAGTTCGCCACCAGTGAGTGATACATTGTGCAGACCGCACCACCCTCTGGAGAGCCTTGCGGTTGAGGGCTTTGCAGTTACTGTAACAGGCAGTGATACAGCCCGACAGGATGCTCTCAGTTGTGCATCTGTAAAAGTTTGTCAGGGTTTTAGGTGACAAGCCACATTTGTTCAGCCTCCTGAGGATGAAGAGGTGCTGTTGCACCTTCTTTACCACACTGTCTGTGTGGGTGGTCCATTTCAGTTTGTCTGTGATGTGTATGCCGAAGAACTTAAAACTTTCCACCTTCTCCACTACTGTACCTTTGATGTGGATAAGGGGGTGCTCCCTCTGCTTTTTCCTGAAGTCCATGATCATCTTCTTTGTTTTGTTGACGATGAGTGAGAGGTTGTTTTCCTGACACCACACCTCCTCTCTGTAGGCTGTCTCGTCATTGTTGGGAATCAAGCCCACTACTGTTGTGTCGCCTGTAAACTTGATGATTGAGTTGCAGGCTGGCATGGCCACGCATTTCATGGATGAACAGGGAGTACAGGAGGGGGCTGAGCATGCACCCTTGTGGGGCCCCAGTGTTGAGGGTCAGTGACATGGAGATGTTGTTTCCTACCTTCACCACCTGGGGGCAGCCCATCAGAATGTCCAGGACCCAATTTCACAGGGCAGGGTTGAGACCCAGGGCCTCCAGCTTAATGATGAGCTTGGAGGGTGCTATGGTGTTGAATGCTGAGCTGTAGACAACAAACAGCATTCTTACACAGGTATTCCTCTTGTCCAGATTGGATAGGGCAGTATGCAATGTGATGGCGATTGCATCGTCTGTGGACCTATTGGGGCGGTATGCAAACTGAAGTGGTTCTAGGGTGGCAGGTAAGGTGGAAGTAAAATTATTCTTGTCTAGTCTCTCAAAGCACCTCATGATGACAGAAGTAAGTGCTGCGGTGAGGTAGTCATCTACAGTTATCTTTGCCTTCTTGGGTACAGGATCAATGGTGGCCATCTAGAAGCATGTGGGGGTCAACAGACTGGGATAAGGAGAGATTGAATATGTCTGTAAACACACCAGCCAGCTGGTCTGCCCATGCTCTGAGGACGCGGCTAGAGATTCCGCCTGGGACAGCAGTCCTGTGAGGGTTAACACAGTTAAACGTCTTACTCACTTTGGCCACGGAGAAGTGGGGGGGTGGGCACAGTCCTTGTTAGCAGGCCACGACGGTGGCACAGCATTATCCTCAAAGCTGGCAAAGAAGGAGTTTAGTTTGTCTGGAAGCGAGACGTCGATGTTGGTGTCTTGGCTGTTTTATTTTTTCAATTCCGTAATTGCCTGTAGACCCTGCCACATAGTACGTCTCGTGTCTGAGCCGTTGAATTGCTACTCCAATTTGTCCTTATACTAACATTATGCTTGTTTGATTGCCTTGCGGAGGGAATAACTACACTATTTATATTCGGCCATATTCCCAGTCCTCTTCCCGTGGTTAAATGTGGTGGTTCCTGCTTTCAGTTTTGTGCGACAGCCTCTATCCGTCCACGGTTTCTGGTAAGGGTAGGTTTTAATAGTCACAGTGGGTACAACATTTCCAATGCAATACCTTATAAACTCACTCACCGAGTCAGCGTACAGATCAATGTCATTCTCTGAACATTTCCCAGTCCCCGTGATCGAAACAATCTTGAAGCATGGATTCAGATTGGTCAGACCAGCGTTGAATGGTTCTAGTCATGGGTATATCCTGTTTGAGTTTCTGCCTATAAGGAGGAAGGAACAAGATGGAGTCGTGGTCGGGATTTTTGCCAAAAGGAGGGCGAGGGAGGGCCTTGTATGCATCGTGGAAGTTAGAGTAGCAGTGATCGAGTGTATTGCCCGCGCGAGTGCTGCAATCAATATTCTGATCGAATTTCGGTAGCCATTCGGTAGCCATGTTCTCAAATTTGCTTTGTTAAAATCCCCAGCTACAATAAATGCAGCCTCTGGATATATGGTTTACATTGAGTCCAGTGATGTTCCTTGAGGGTCATTGTGGTGTCTGCTTGAGGGGGTATATACACAGCTGTGACGAAAACTGACAATAATTATTTTGGGAGATAATATGGCCTGCATTTGATAGTAAGGAATTCTAGGTCGGGTGAGGAGAAGGACTTGAGTTCCTGTACGTTGTTATGATTACCCCATGAGTCGTTAATCATGAAGCACCCCTGCCCTTCTTCTTCCCAGAGAGGTGTTTATCTCTGTTGGCATGATGCATGAAGAAGCCCGGTGGCTGTACCGACTCCGACAACATATCCCGAGAGAGCCATGTTTACGTGAAACAGAGAATGTTACAATCTATGATGTCTCTATGGAAGGCAACCCTTGCTCTCATCTTGTCCACCTTGTTGTCTAGAGACTGGACATTGGCGAGTAGTATACTCGAAAGCGGTGGGCGGTGTTGCATGCCTAACGGAGCCTGACCAGGAGGCGGCTCCGTTTGCCTCTTCTTCAGCGATGTTGTTTTGGGTCGGCTTCTGGGATTAGATCCACTGTCCTGGGCGGTGGTCCGAACAGAGAATCTGATCCATTGTCCTGGGTGGTGGTCCAAACAGAGGATCTGATCCACTGTCCTGGGTGGAGGTCCGAACAGAGGATCCGCTTTGGGAAAGTTATATTCCTGGTCGTAATGTTGGTAAGTTGACGTCACTCTTAGATCCAATAGTTCTTCCCGGCTGTATGTTAAGATTTCCTGGGGTAACAACATAAGAAATAACACATTAAAAAATCAAATACTGCATAGTTTCTTAAGGACTCGAAGTGAAGCGACCATCTCTGTCAGCGCCATCTTGCTGAGCTGTGACAGCAAACCAAAAGGACAACAACTTAGTGCAATTGATTTGACATGAATATATTATTAAAGAATGCCAGCACCAGCTTGCAGATGTCCCAACCTGGTCTCAGAGCATTTCCTACTATTCTGTACGTAAATCCCAGACTCTCTATTGAGTGTGACATGTTACCTTTCGTGTGGTATGTATTAGTATCACCCATTTCGTATGAAGAAGAATTAGAATTTGTATTACACTCCTTCCATATCAGTGCCTGCCACCTCTGCTTCTCACCAAGGGCTTCCAGACCACACAGTTCAACATCTAGGCCGCTGGTCCTCCCAAGCCTACCACAGCTACATCCGATCCAAGCCACATTATCTCCTCTGAGCCCACAATACTCTGTGTTCTTGAACCATAATCCTTGAGTCCTGCCTTTTCACGTTCCCCAAACAGGACTCCATCCCCACACCAAGAACAGTCGCTCTCCAGTGTCCAACGGGCAACCACACCCCTACCTACCAAGGGGAATGCTCCCTGCATCACCAAGCTACCTCATCCACCCCCTCCCCCCACCCCCCCATTCCCTTTCAATAAAATCTTAAACATTCTACGTTGAAGGTGTGATCTGTAATTTTTTGCAGAATCTCCCATCGTCTGCACTACAAAAACTGTCTCAGTAGATTGTACAATCAAATTATATGTCTTCCTCACATCTGCATTTGAGGTCTGAATTTGATTGTGCCAATTTAACAGGGTTTTTTCATTACACCAGTGATGATGTCACTTCCTGTTCCTCCTCCTCTCCTGCCAGTTGAGATGGTTTGTTGGTTGATTCAGATTAGTTGGTTGTTGATGATCATCTCTGACAGTCAACATGTACAAAACTCTCATCATCTACACATTCTTTTGGCTCACAGGTAGTAATCTAGGAAATTTACATTTGTTTTAGATTCATAATATGGTATGATGTATATTCATCCTTTATGTTTGCCTCTGCTAGTGAATGTCTTCTCTCCGTCTCTCCTCAGGTCTCTGTCTCAGTGTTGAGGTTCACCAGACTCCCTCTGCAGTCTTCAGCAGACCTGGAGAGAATGTTCAACTCTTCTGCCAACATCAGAAAACAGACTATAGAGTGATGTTGTGGTACCAGAAACCACGAGGAGAAACAGCACTGAAACTCATTGGATATTTGAATTTTAATTCTCAAACCATTGAGAGTTCACATGAAAAGCATTTTAATATGAGTGGGGATTTGGGTGGAGGTGGCCCAAAGAATGCCTCTCTGAACATGTTCAACTTGAAACGACCCCAACACAGTGCTGTGTATTTCTGTGCTGCTAGTAAGGCACAGTGTTGCAGATTCCCCTGTCTACACTACAAAAACCTTCTCTCAGTCACTGTCTCACTAGATTATACTGAAGCAACACCTCCCTCACACCTGCACTGAGGTCTGGATTTGATTCAGTGCCAATATAATATAACAGT